>NW_026739491.1:3125688-3163437 GCF_022355385.1 Mustela nigripes
TCCCTCCCAATCCCATCTTGTTTCATTTATTCTTCTCCTACCCCCTTAACCCCCCATGTTGCATCTCCACTTCCTCATATCAGGGAGATCATATGATAGTTGTCTTTCTCCGATTGACTTATTTCGCTAAGCATGATACCCTCTCGTTCCATCCATGTCATCGCAAATGGCAAGATTTCATTTCTTTTGATGGCTGCATAGTATTCCATTGTGTATATATACCACATCTTCTTTATCCATTCATCTGTTGATGGACATCTAGGTTCTTTCCATAGTTTGCCTATTGTAGACATTGCTGCTATAAACATTCGGGTGCACGTGCCCCTTCGGATCACTACGTTTGTGCCCCTTCGGATCACCCAGTAGTGCCATTGCTGGGTCATAGGGTAGTTCTATTTTCAACATTTTGAGGAACCTCCATGTTGTTTTCCAGAGTGGTTGCACCAGCTTGCATTCCCACTAACAGCGTAGGAGGGTTCCCCTTTCTCCGCATCCTCGCCAGCATCTGTCATTTCCTGACTTGTTAATTTTAGCCATTCTGACTGGTGTGAGGTGGTATCTCATTGTGGTTTTGAACGTCCAATGTTTCTTAAGGGCTGATTTCATGCTAGGAGCTCTCACGCATACTGGGGGTACAGTGACGAGCAGATACAGTTCCTGCTCCTCAAGGAGCTTAGCATTGGGCTTAGAAGAAGACCACTTGAGCTCCATCACTGCCTGCCACCACTCTGTGACATCTCCCCTTGGCTTCTGTCTTCCTTTTCTGAAAGGTGGGTGGCAAGTTAATGAGGGTGACCTTCCAAACGATTTTCATCCCCCAGTGGCCATAGCATTGCAGTTGCCCCGCCCACTCCCATTCCCTTCCCAACAATTTGATACATGTAAGCCCTCGAGTTTACAGTAGAAGTAACACAGCCATCTCCAATTCACAGATTCTTACAATTACTCATACTAACCGGTATGTAAGTAAAGCTCATCCCCTCCTCACCAAGACACCTGATGTGAGATAGGAAATTCAGACTTTCCATCTGAGGAGGAAGCACTATAGCCAGTCCTCGTCAGTAGCAGTGCGAGGGGTTCTGGGGATGCAAAGTTAAACAACAGAAGGGCCTAGGACCATCCTCAGGATCCTGGCTATGAAATTAGAGGTGAATTCAGACCTGGGAGAAGTTTGTTGGCTCCCTGTGTCTCAGGCTTCTGTGTCAACCCCGCCTCCCCAATGCCATTTTTTACCCACTCCGCTCCAGCTGGTGTGTGTATAGAAAAAGTTGTATGTATCCCAGAAAGTGTTCTTTAATTGTTTAGGCTATTCTTATTTTGTCCTGAAGGTCACGATCCCAACTTCCTCACACACAAGGCCAGGATTCTGATCAAAATCACAGTGGGGGGTGATTGGGCCTCCAAGGCAATTCCTATTGCTAGAAGAGGCCTTGCACTCTCCCATCTCATGGTTGGGCTCCCTTAATTTGGAGCCCTGAGGTCTGGGGACAGGCCACAGAAGGAGGCTCCTGTCTGTGATGATGCATGCGGAGGAGAATGTCATCCACAACAGCTGGGCACCAGAGCCTGTTTGGGGGCACGGTGTCTCCACATTTGCCTGACTTATAGGCCACAAGCACTGGGGCCGGGTGGAGGGGGCAGCAGGTGCGAGCAGGAAGCACAGGAAAGGAAAGACAGCAAATGGGATGCAGGATGGGCCTAGCCACAGATGCCCTCTGCCTCATGCATTCCTGCAGCGGCGGCAGCATTAACCTCTGTCTCCATCCTCCATGCGCTGGGAGGCTTTCCCCAAGGCAAGGAGCATGCAGTTGGAGCCAGACTTCTTGAGTTCAAATCCTGGTTTCACAGTTTACCAGCTTGTGCCCTTGGGAAAGTTATTTAATTTTTTTGAGCCTCTATCTCCTCATTTGTCAAATGGAAATAATAATAGTTGTAATTATTGAAGAAGTATGTCATGTGCTTAAAGGAATGCCTGGCACAAAGTAAACTTTCAGTGTTGGACGTAGTAGTACTAACCCTGACCTGTAAGAGCACAGGCATCATGGCCTTGGAAAGACCTGGGGGGTCCATGCCACTGGAGCACTTTTAACTGGATGAGCTTGAAGATTTCTCATAACTTCTCTAAGCCTTGTTTCCGTATCTGTAAAATGGGGAATAATAGTAACTAACTCATAGGGTGGTGTAAGTTTTCACAACAACAAAATTGTATGTATGTGTTTATATTATATATAGTTATATAAGATTATATATATATGTAAATTATATATATACACATATATAGAATTTTGTTTCATATATATATATTGCTTAGCACATTATAGACACTCAATATATAATAGTTTCTTGCTGTTAAAATAATGTTGGCATTATTATTACCGGATTTTTATAAAATAAACAAGAATTTCCTCAGCTCCCTAAGGCAATTTTTCTGGCCTTTTTTCATTTCAGAACAGTCAGAAAATAATATGCATATGACAAAAAGTCTGTAAAGAGAGAACTGCCGGTGATTAGTGTGCAGACTCTAGCCTCCTCCCTCCTGTGCCAAGGGGACCATCACCCCTGGAACCCATTCAAGGTGCAAGTGACACGGGGTCCCCTGCAGGGCTTATGAAACCCCAGATGGCGCACTCCATCCCCGGAGTTTGGCAGATCTGAGGTGGGGCTCTAAAATTCATAATCCAGGAGTTTCCCAGGTGATGCCGACCGTCTGGGACGACACTGGGAAGAGTACTGACTCAGGGCATCACGGGCCAGTCTCATCCTGGCATTTTATTTTTTTTTTAAGATTTTATTTATTTATTTGACAGATTAAGAGAGGGGAAGCAGCAGGCAGAGGGAGAGGGAGAAGCAGGCTCTTCATTGAGCAAGGAGCCCAATGCGGGACTCGATCCCAAGACCCTGGGATCATGATCTGAACCGAAGGGAGCAGCTTAACCGACGGAGCTACCCGGGTGCCCCTCATCCTGGCATTTTAGAATTGATTGCACCCAAAGGAATTACAGTTCCTTCTCTCTCTTGTCATCTAAAACACGATTTAGGGGCTCCTGGGTGGCTCAGTGGGTTAAAGTCTGCCTTCGGCTCAGGTCATGATCCCAGGGTCCTGGGATTGAGCCCCGCATTGGGCTCTCTGCTCAGTGGGGAGCCTGCTTCCTTCTCTCTCTCTGCCTGCCTCTCTGCCTACTTGTGCTCTCTGTCTGCCAAATGAATAAATAAAAATATTTTTTTAAAAAAAGGTAGGTGTTTAAAAAAAATAAAAAAATAAAAAATAAATAAAACACGATTTAACTCACTTCTTACTGAAGGCCAGATTCCCTGGTGAGTAATACATGTTTAACCGGGAACCTCTTTTATCATGGTTATGTGCTAAATACACACAGTGATCTGAACACACAAGCTCCTAAAGAATCTGGTTCTAGACATAGCAACTCACCCCCGTTTAAGAGGGTCATTTTCAGCTGACCGCTGTGTCACAGAAACTGGATACCTAACAGTGAGGGACTCGGGTGCTGGAGCCAGACAGCTCTGAACCCAAATCCCAGTTCCTTCACTTCCTGGCCTATGACACAGAGCAATTTCTCTAAGCCTCAGTTTCTTCATCTGTAAAATGGAAACAATGATAACACCTGCCCCGTAAAATAGTTTTTAGGACTTAATGAAATAATGCATGTAAAATGCCTGTCACATGGCTGTCAAAAAATAACACCTATTTTTAAAAATTATAATGAATGAATAGGGAGTGATAGCCAAATTCATTGTTCAAATGTTTCCTGAGCATCTGCTACCTTCCAGACTTAACGCTATGCATGGAGGAGACCACTTTATGCTTTCTTGGTGTCTTTCTTTATGCCTCTGCCTGGCGATATCTTTCTGCCTAGATGTCTTCCCCAGCTTGCCCCCAAAAGGTCTTTTGCCAAAACAGGCCATCTTTTCCGTCTCCATTGTTTCATTCACCAAATATTTATCAAGTGTCTCTTATGTGCTGGTCATTATGCTTGTGGAGAGGCTAACGGCAGGCAAATTAGATGTCATTCTACGCCTCAAGGATCTTACAAGCTGACAGAGCCACAGACGTTACGTAAATGAAGTGCCGAGTGCTGTAGGAACATACACAGAGGAGATGAGACCTAACCTGGGGAATCATGAAAGGCTTTTCCGGGAGGAAGAGATGTTGAATTTGTGGCCTAATGGATTAGTAAGAGACAAACACATCCTAACAGCTATCAAGACTTAGTTATGAGGCCATCGTAGCTAAGATAGTATGGTCCTAGAGTAAGGACAGACAAAGGCATCATAGCAGACCAGAGCAAACCCACACATTTATAAAAACTTGATATATAAAAAGGTATTATTGCAGAGGAGTAGGGGAAAAGATAATTCAATAAGCATTGATGCGGCATTGGTTACTCATATAGAAAAAAATAAAGTTAGCTTCCTATTTCATATCATATTCAGAAGCCACTTTCACATAAATGACAGACCTATGTGTGGAGGGCAAAACTATACTTACAAGACTTACAAAAGAGAGGAAAATATATGTATGGCTAGCAGGTAAAAGAATTCTTAAGATCCAGGAAGTCAAGGTGCACCTGGGTGGCTCAGTCAGTTAAGCGTCCTACTCTTGGTTTGGGCTCAGATCGTGGTCTCATGGCTCTTGAGACTGAGCCCCACGTGGGAATCTGTGCTCAGTGGGGAGTCTGCTTAGATTTTCTCTCCCTCTGTCCTCCTCCCTGCCCTCTCTCTCTCTGAAATAAGTAAATGAATCTTTAAAAAAAAAAAAAAGATTTAAAATCTTCTGCTCAATGAAAGCATAAACAAAGTTGAAAGATAAGCCAGAGACTAAAAAAGGATATTTTGGTGTATAATTAACAATAGACTGGTATGCAGAATTGTTAGTCTAAAAAAGTTTTTATGAAGAACTCCTAAAAATCAATAAGGAAAAGACAAAGAAGTTGAAAAATTATCCAAACCATTATCCAAGGCCTATCTGAGCAGACGCAGAAAACTCTAACAGCTCCTAAACATATGCACACATTTTCATGCCCAAACTCACTAGGAATCAGGGAAATGCCAACTAAATCAAAATGCCACCTCACATCAAATGACCAAAGTTTTAAATTCCAAAGTCTGGTAGCACAGGCATTGGGGAGGTTGGCAAACTCTCAGAAAGTGCTGGTGGTGTACAAATTGGTCCCATCACATTGAGGCAACTTAAGCAAATCTAAAAAAGTTCACAACTTTCAGGGCGCCTGGGTGGCTCAGTGGGTTAAGCCGCTGCCTTCGGCTCAGGTCATGGTCTCAGGGTCCTGGGATCGAGTCCAGCATCGGGCTCTCTGCTCAGCGGGGAGCCTGCTTCCTCCTCTCTCTCTGCCTGCCTCTCCATCTACTTGTGATTTCTCTCTGTCAAATAAATAAATAAAATTAAAAAAAAAAAAAAAAGTTCACAACTTTCTTTTTTGTTGTGGTGGGTGCCTGGGTGGCTCCGTCGGTTTAGCATCTGCCATTGGCTCAGGTCACGATCCCAGGGTCCTGTGATGGAGCCCTACATCAGGCTGCCCGCTCAGCGGAAAGTCTGCTTCTCCTTCTCCCACTCCCCCTGCTTGTGCTCTCTCTCTCTCTCTCTCTCTGTCAAATAAATACAATCTTAAAATAAATAAAGTAAAACAAAAGGGATGGGTAGGATGAGGCTGGGAGTGATGGAGGCAGGAAGAGCAGTGAGAGGGAAATAAGCAGCCTGGAAGAGATGCCAGGCTATCACCAGTGATGACCTAGAGGAGCTTCAAGAAGCCAGTGGTTCTGGAGTTTGAGGAGTTTGGGGACCAGAAGAGGAAATGAGGGTCCTACGAGGCCATGCGTTGGATTTGGCATTCATCCTAAGAGCGTGAAACAGTTGGCCCCCAGCAGCCGGGCTCCTTGGGAGGGGCGGGGATAATGGGGTTGAAATGGCCGAGCCTGGGCCTTCAAGCTCTGCCAGGGAGAAACAGCACGGGGCCTCAGTTTCCCCGCCCAATAGCAGGCAAGTACTCTACACTGCGAACAAACCCCTCCGGGAGTGGCAGAAGGGACAGCGCCCCCAGTGGAAGGTGTGACTGCCACTAGACAGCACAGAGCCTCCGTGTTCTTTCCGGGTGCAGCTGCGATTAGGGTCAGAGACCTGTGTTGGAATTTTCAGCTCTTGCATTTTGACCTGTGACCTTGGCCAGGTTTCTGAATCTTTCTGAACCTGTGTGTTCTCAGTGAGGATACTCCTTGAGCTCACCTCCTAGGATTGATATGAGAAGAAATGACAGCTGTATGTTCCTTACTGTTAAGGGTGTCGCTAACGGACACAGTAAGGCCCTAATGAATATTAACCATTGTTGTTCGATTGTCCCCGCTCTCTGGATCAAGCTGCTTAGGCACTGCCAGGCAGGTGGGGTTCGGGATACCCTAGAGGTGCAGGCTAAAGCCAGGGGAAAGCAGGGACCCAGACGACCCTGGCAACTCATGCAGTATGAGGGTGCACCCCCCACGGACCAGAAGAGAGATGACCCAAAGGAAGTGTCCCTGGAAGCCTCAGCAGCAGCTTCTTCCCCCCAGCCACAGGAGGTGGCCCGCACATGGTTTCATCCTCACTCGGGGATCTGAAGGCACAGCCCGCCGATGCACCGTGAGTCCCAGCACGCTGGGGGACCCGCTTCACCCATGACAGACCCCGGGCGTCTGACCTCCAAAAGACGTGCCTTCATGGATGGTGGCTCTTCTTTCTGGCTGAGGACCGGCTTCCCCCCAAAGTGGGCTCGAAACTAGATAGTTGGCTTCCGCCCGACAGCCTCCGTGTGGCTGGGCACTGGTAGCACTCGCTTCCTCCAAGCTCTATTTTTATTTGCTATTTTGAGCTCTTCCAGCACCTTCAGCCAACTGGAATACACTTATTGATAGCAACTCACGCTTATTTTGAGTGTTCATTACACACAAAACACAGTGCAGCCTCATATGGACTTTTCACCAGAATCCTATGAAGTGGGAGCTGCGATCAGCTCCTCTCTTCAGACGAGGACACAGATGCTCAGAAAAACACGATAATGGGGCCAGGGAGCAGTGGAGCTGGCCTCCCTTCCCCCGGCTGCTGGCAACGCAGATCTCCAGGCAGGCCGGGGCAGCTCACACCATGAGTCCGGGGACACTGACCCTTGGGGTGAACAGAAAGTTGGCAAGTCAGTAGGTTCGGACTGAAAGCTGTCCCTTCCTCGGCGCCCCCCTTAACCCCGGGGCAGCCAGCCCGTCCCAGCTGTTGGAAGTAGGCAAGGGAGGGAGAGAAGGGCCGGCCCTCTCGGGGTTAGCCCTGACCCTGCCAAGTGTCCCTTCTTCATTCCAGAAGGTTGCCTGCCCCAGACTCCACCCTCCACATGGTTCCACTCAGAGCGCACCTGAACGGCACTGCCTTGACATCTCTCCCACAGCCCCCTCTCCAGACTTGCGGCACGGCCTGCAAGGAACCTTCCACAGTCCGTACACACTCTTGTTGGCAACGGTTCCCTGTTGGCTCCACCTCAAAGCAGTGGCCGCCAGGCTTCTCCAGGTGTCAGAGCAGCTGGCACGTTAGCAGGAGGCCTCTGGCGGCGAGGGGTGCGGAGCCAACTGCCATCAACTGGAAAACAGCACATGGGGATGACCTGGTTTCCAGGCGATTCCTTCATGAGCCCTCTGGCAGCAGTGACAAGTGTGAGCCCAGGCTGAAGAAGCTGCCTGTGGGAAGCAAGGCCTACAACCTGGGGCGGTCCCTGTCACCAAAGACAAAGACAGGCCTGTCACCTCCTGCCTGCTTTTTCCCACAGTTTTGCCAAGATTCCACTGCCAGAGACCCAGACGTTTTCATGGGTCCGAGCATTCGTTTGGAGATGGACAATGCAACATGTAATGTTTCTAAAAGCTTCTTTGTGTAAGTCTCTGAGGCGTTTCTGCAGCCACGGGCCCTCCAAACAGCAAATTACGGAACCAGCACTGACAGAAAAGCTGCTCGTTCTGTCCCACCCTTGGGACCACACACTCTGTCCAAGCTGGAAGAAGCTCCTTCGTGCTTTGGGGAAGTAGGAGCCACTGCCACAGGCCGCTCACTCCTTCACAGAGCAGCTGTAATCACAGAGCTGAGCAGCTGGAAGGTCATCTAGGGCCGGACTTCAGGTCCCTGTCACATCTTCCTCAGAGGCCAGTCTTCAAGAGTCAGGTCTCAGGTCGCCTGGGCGTCTGGCTCTTGGCTTCAGCTCAGGTTACGATCTCAGGGTCATGGAGGCCTGCTTGGGATTCTCTATGTCCCTCTCCTTCTGCCCACCCCTCCCCATAAAAAAAGAAGAGTCGGGTCTCAACCCACACTTCTTCCTGAGTCTTTGCTCCTAAGCTGAAGGATCTACATGCAGTCATCTGTCTGACGCGGTGGTTTGGGACTCGCCGCCCCTGTCCCATGACCCTAGCTTGTTCCTCTTCAGTGGACTCTTCAGACTGAATGGCGAATTCAGATGTCAGCTGGCCAGGGGAAAGGAAAAGAGAACCGTGGCCCTCCCCACGCATGTATTCATGTTTTCCTTCATTCGACAAATATTTGCCAGGCGCCTACTATGGGCCCTGCACGTGCCAGACCCTGGAGTCAAGCCACGCCTGAGGGACACAGGTGTGAGCAGGTGGAACTCAGAGTCCCGGGGCGAAGAGAGACATGAACAGGACGAGGAGGTCCCGGGGAACCGCGGAAGCTGGTAGCAGGGGGTGCCTACCTCTGCGTGTGGAGTGGGGAAGCCTGCAGGCTCCAATGCGAAGAAGGAGTGGGCTTCAGGTAGGTGAGGAGGGTGGCGTGCAGGGCAGGGGCCCTGGCTGCTCGGAAGGTATGGAGGAAGGAAGGAGCACTGGGAAGGCTGTTACGGGTCAGTATGACCAGAATCCAGTGGGAGAGGCTGCCTGTGGCCTCCAGGACAAATAGAGGGATGAGGGGAGCCAGGGAGTGGATCCTGTGGGCTCATAAGCCAGATTAAGAATGCCGGATCCTGTTCTAAGGTCAATGGGAAGCCCATGAAGGACTTTAAACAGAGTTGTGAAGTGGTCAAAATTGCACTTTTTAAAAAGATTTTATTTATTTATTTGACACAGAGAGAGATCACAAGTAGGCAGAGGCGGGCAGAGAGAGAAGGGGAAGCAGGCTCCCCGCTGAGCAGAGAGCCTGATGCGGGGCTCCATCCAGAGAGCTGAGATCATGACCCCAGCCGAAGGCAGAGGCTTAACCCACTGAGCCACCCAGGCACCCCTCAAAACCGCATTTAAAGAAAAAGTTTTTGTGACCACAGTGTGGCTAGTCAACTACAAGGAGGCAAGAGTCGCGGCAGGAAGCCGGGCAGGAGGTCATCCAGTGGCCCACAAGAAAGAAGTGGAGGTGGGCGTCGGAGGGGGCTGTGGACCTGGTGACTGATTGCTGTGGGGCAGGCAAGGGAGGCCGCTTCCAGGAAGCCCGCAGGACTTAAGGTCTCAGGCTGAGCGGAAGAGGGAGCAGTGTTGTTGTCCCTGAGAGCTGAGATCCAGGGGGCTGTTTGGGCAGCCAGTCGCACAGCCCGCAGTTGAGAAAACCCCTCGGTCCCCTGCACAAGCGCTGCTGGGACCCAGCCACATGTCCCTCAGAAGTAGAAAGAGAGCCCCGCCATGGTCTGCTTCCCCCAACCAGCCCGCCGATCCCTCCTGACCAGTGTCCACCAAAGCGCCGCCCTGCTCCCACGGAGCCTGCCACACGCACATGGTGGGTCTCCTGCCCTCTGACCGCTGCCCCCTTCCCCAGCTGCTCAACTGAAAAGAGGCTGCTAATGTTTCCAGTTAAGAATGGCCCCGGCAGGGGGCGCCTGGGTGGCTCAGTGGGTTAAAGCCTCTGCTCAGGTCATGATCCTAGGGTCCTGGGATCGAGCCCCGCATCGAGCTCTTTGCTCAGCAGGGAACCTGCTTCCTCCCCTCTCTCTCTGCCTGCCTCTCTGCCTATTTGTGATCTCTGTCTGTTAAATAAAATAAATAAAATCTTAATAAAATAAATAAAATCTTAAAAAAAAAAAAAAAGAATGGCCCCGGCAGAAGGCTGCAGGCCATTCCGAAGCTGGAAGGGCGGGCCCTGTTTGCAGCTTCTAGTCCTCTCTGCGGCTGAGAGGAAGATGCTTATGGCAATTGGCTTCAAAGCCCTGGTGTGGCAGGGCCTGTCTCGGGAGCATGCTGATTAGCAAGAATTACAACTTCTGGAATTAGACAGTGGTGATGGTTGCACAACTTCGTGAACATACTGAAAAACACCGTGCGTTTTTAAGGGGGAATTTTATGGTATTTGAATTGTATCGCAATATAAATGAAGAAATGAAGAAAGAAGGAATACGTTGCTATAAACAGGAGCACTGGGTCCAGGTTGATGATAAAGAAGAGAAGCCAAGTAACATCTTCAAAGGCTTTGGCTCCCCTTCGCGGTTTCCTGCTTGGGGACGTTCTCAGCCCAGTGCTCTTCCCTAGTAATTAACTTCAGGCCATTCGGGTTCTTAGCTGTCCTGGGGATAGGGCAGGAAGGAAAGGTCACTGGCTTCCCTCCGCAGGGACCTTCTTCTTCTCCGATTGTGCCTGGGTTGGAAAAGCTTTGCGGCGACTCTACCCCACCCCCACCCCGAGCGCTCCGGGAGAGCTCGCTTGTCCTCTGTAGTTTGGATGTCTTTGTAACCACAGCCCACCCTACCTGCCTTATCTCTGCCCTCTGTCGCCTCTCCCTCCCCATCCAGATATCAGAATCTGGGCTTTGTGCCCTCTCTCTCTCTCTCTCTCTGTCTTTTCCTTTCTGCCTGCCTGGGTTCTCCTAGGTTAGGAGAAATGGGAGTAACTACCTGGGCTATGTGGCTCAGCACTTGGTCCCAGCAGCCACTGATGGAGGGACCAGGGCGCCCCCCGGTGGCTACCAGCAGCATTGCTTCTGTCCGCCCTCCGTCCTTGAATTTTTTTCCAGTTGGAATTTTAATGTTCAACTCTCCTAGTTGGGCAGATTTTTTTCTTCCCCAAGAGATACATGAGAAATATTAAGGCCTTAAAGTATAGGTGGAAATAAAGAAAATAAGTTAGCCACATAGATTAAGAAATAAAATGTTAATGTTTCTATTCTGTATCTTTATTTTAAAGGAGGCAGTGTGAGGGGCGCCTGGGTGGCTCAGTCATTAAGCGTCTGCCTTTGGCTCAAGTCATGATCCCAGCGTCCTGGGATGGAGCCCCATGTCCAGTACAGCTCCCGGCTCACTGGGGAGTCTGCTTCTACCTCTGCCTCTGCCCCTCCCCGCTCTTGTAGGCACGCACTTGCTCTCTCTCAAATAAATAAAAATCTTCTTTAAAAAATAATAAATAAATAAAAGAAGCAGTGTGACCTAATGGAAAGTACCATGGCCTGTGGAGTAGAGCAAACCCCCCAGCTATGTGGTCTCGCCAAGCTGACTTCTCTGAGACTTAGTCCCTTCACATGTGAAATGTACATAATTACAAGACCTACCTCATAGGAATGTTGTAGAATAAAAATTAATATAGTTAAATACCTCGCACAAGGCCTGCCATGAAGTAGGTACTCAGTACGGGTCCCCTATTCCTATCGTTGTCTTTACTATGACTAAAGACTAGATGGAGGAAGGCTTTCTCTCTTCGGGGACCCCCGGAAGCAGGGCCCGCCGCCTCGCACAGCTGCAGCGGCCCTGATGTTCTCCCCTCTCTACCAGCACCCCAACCCCCAGAGGTGTGCAGGGCCGGCTCTCTCTGAAGCCGATCCAGCTGCCAGGTTGGGGATCCTCTGACGCAAGGCAGTGAAGGGAGATTTCAAAAAATACACGAAGACAGCAAAATAAAACAACTTTGCAAAACAGGGAAGATGAAGCCAGGAGGGCCCGTCAGAAACAGATCGGGGGCCCCGCTCCCCTTCAGGAGATCAGTTTGGTGCCCTGCCTGGCACCTGGATAGAGCCCAGCGTGTGCTAATTTCCTTCCCTTCCTATGCCCTCTTGCATGCGGCCCAGAGCAGGGTATGAACATGACCTTGGTCTGATCATTTAGTCATCGGATGATTTTCTTCCTAAGAGGTGGGAGGGCCTGGACAGGAACACCCAGAGGGCGGTCCCCTTGGGGGAGCAGACAGCAAGGAGCTGCACGGCTGCCCCCCCCCCGACCCCCCGGCGTCACAAGACGGGGTGTGTCTCTGACCCTCACAAGTGCAGAGTGCCCAGCAGCTCTGTCCCCTCTTCCCTTGTCTGCCATCCCTGTCCCAGGACAGAGGTGCCTGAAGTTGTTTGGGCCCTTGGTAGCTTTTTAAATCTCGGTGCCACTTGCCAAGACCTCTTTAAGCTTCCTGGCTGTTCTTTTTGCCTTTCTGCTCAGCTGTATTTATTCTGAACTAAATGGTCCTCGCTGCAGGATGAAAGGATTTACTGCTTAAGTATATGAAAAGAAATCCTGGCTGCATGGCAGCTGCACCCTCTCTTTGCTGCCCCCCTCCTCCCTCCTCATGCTCCAGCCACTAGCTGGTGCCACAGAGACGGAACTGGGAGCCTGCCCTGGGCCGTGTGGTCGGTGCAGTCTGGTGGCAGAGCCCCGCTGATGGACATGTGAGGTGATGGGGAGGAGCTGGCCTTTGGGACCCCTCTCCCAATGTCTTGCTGTCCCCAAAAGACAGGAGTCCCAGAAAACAGCTCACTCACTTGCTCCCCATCCCCCACCCCCCACACACATTCTCTCACGTTTTCTCCCTCTTTTCCCCTCAGGATCGTGCTCATGGATGACGCCATGGACTGCCTGATGTCTTTTTCAGATTTCCTTTTTGCCTTCCAGATCCAGTTTTACTACTCAGGTGAGAGCCTTCCAGGGCCCCATGTGGGCTCCTGTCAGGGCCCTGTCTGCCTGTCCTACCCTGGTGTCCTTTCCATCTGCTGCCTGGCGCACCCATGGATCCCCCCACTGCCGCCGGTGGCGTGATTCACCGTGGGTCACGGACAGGATGTCTCGTCCCCACCGGTGGTCACAAGATTCAGTCTGCACAGCCGCCTCCCTCTGCCCTCTCGAGACATGAAAAGGCACGGCGCTTCCAGCCGGCAGTGGCAAAGCGGCCTAAGTGACGACAGTAACTGGAACCGCGCACGCTGCGCTGAGGTCCACGCCACGTCCACGGTGTGTCAGACATTCCCTGTGTGCCCGGCATAGCCCTGACTTTAGTGCTTAGGACGGCCCTAGCAGATAGGTCCTCTCAGAGACCCGCTTCGGCGTGAGGAGCCGAAGTCGCAGAGCTGGTAAGTGGGGGAGCCCGGACCTGAATGTAGGGCTCCCTCCAAAACCAGGGCTCCGGGCCGCCCGGCGCTGGTACTGCCAGCAAAGGGCTCTCCCTCGGCCCTGGCTTGTGCGTGCGAGCACACATTTCCCCACCCGCACAACTTTTCATAAGCAGACACCAGCCCTGTCTCCCCTGCCCGTGCTGCTCCCCATACACAGCGGCTGTGTCCTCACATCCCTTCTGGAATCAGGTATCACAGAAACAGAGGAATAAATACAAATGCACACCAGTTCCCACGGCGCCCACGGCGACATCGCATGTGATGCTGGGTTCAGAGGTTGCTGCCTGTGTCCGTCAACAGACTTGTTTAAAATGGGCTCTTCAGTAAACAGAAGGCTGTCCTTGGAGCCTGGACTCCATGCCAGCTAGTGGCCCCAGCCAGCCTTGGCCTCGCTCAGGCGCCACATTCTGTTTTCTTGATGGCGGCCCAAGGGCCTGGTCCGGCAGGGGCTGGAGCCTGGGGTCTCGCCACCTGCTCTCTGCAGCTGCAGCACCGACTTCCCAGTGCTCGGGAGCTCCTGGACCCTGGAGAAGAGCTGGGAGAATCTTCCCCACCTGCCTTTCAAATGCTTAATAAGTTAGCAGCTTGAGGCTTTCTCTTCCGAGCTGGCCTTCCCCCACACCTTCTTGGGGCAGAGAGGCAGGTGGCCTCACAGCCAGATGGAGCGAGTGTGCACAGGTCCACTCTCTAAAAGATATTTCCAGCACTTCACATGTGCCCAGCACTGTGCTAGATACTAGGGCACAAAGGGGACAAAGCACAACCCCTGCCTTTTTTCAAGGATCTTCCACTCCAGCAAGGCAGAGCAAATACCCAAAAAACAAGGGAGTACAGGGTGCCTGGAAGGTAGGGAAGAGGGCATCTGCCTGCTCTAGGAGCAGCTGCCCCAAGGAGGGGACGCTGGGCCAGAAACACACAGCGGTGTCCCCGCTCCTAAGGGCGCTGGTCCCAGGAGGTGGAGGACTTTTGCTCCCACGCCACCATGCGCGAAGCGTTGAGGCTGGTGGCGCACTGAGGGAGAGGAGGACGGGCAGACGCAGCGAAGGGACCCCGCGGGTCATCCTTGCCTGACCTGTGCCCCTCCCCCATCGCGGTATGCAGAATTCCTGGAGAGCGTGGCCGCCATCTATCAGGACCTGCTGGCGGGCAAGAACCCCAATACGGTGATTGTGCCGACGTCATCCAGCGGGCAGCACCGTCAGCGGCCCCCTTTGGGTGAGGCGAGCCTGCTGGAGGGAGTGGAGGCCTCGCTGTTCTCCCAGTGCCTGGAGAACTTGTGCGACCGGCACAAGTACAGGTGAGAGATGGGCGTGGGGGCCCCACCACAGCCCCAGGGACTGGGCTGCGGGCTCTGGAACGGATGTTCCCACTGGCCCCCGGCTGCCGGGGTCCTGGATGGTGGCACAGTGCCGTCTGCCCCAGACCAGGCTGTGACTGGGCGAACGGCTTCCCGGGGGGCTCCCTCGGGGAGGGTCCCTCCACGTGGTGGGACGAGCTGTAGATGACCAGCCTGGCCCCCTTCTCCTTGCCAGGAGAGACACTGGCCCTGACTTTTTAGAGAGAAAGGGAAAACATTCACTGTAGAAAGACTTCCCTCGACAGAAAGGGAGGGTGACACTGCTCTCTGCGGCACAAGGTCTCCTTAGAGACGGAGCAAGTTTGGGCCTCCTCCAAGAAGAGGCTGCCTCTCATTGCCTTTTCGCCATTCCCTTCCTCCCACACCCCGACTGAAAGCACCAGCTCGGGAGCGCACCAGCTCTTTCTCTTACCAGTCAAGCCCTTGCTTCTGGACATCTGCCATGCTCCCCCAGGGGTTTAGGGCCCCCGGAGCAGACCGGGTCCCTCAGTCCTGATAAAAAGATGGCAGTCGGACTTGCTGGTCTTTGAAGCTAGCCTCTGCATTCTCCTTCCCAGCTGTCCACCCCCAGCACTTGTCAAAGAGGTACTAAGCAACGTTCAGAGACTGACCTTCTACGGATTCCTTGTGGCTCTTTCAAAGCATCATGGAATCAATCAAGCCCTAGGTAAGCCAGAGCCCGCCACGGCTAGCCTCCCCTCTCCTCCCCTCTCCTCCTCCTAAGCCACGTAGGAGCTGGGGGCTATTGGCAGACATGGTCCATGCAGGAGGGGGCATCACCATCTCCGCCCTGACTTCTCAGGTCAGCCTCGGAGGCCTGGGGAGCCAGAACGTGCACAACAGAGACCGTGCCCTCCTGGGCCTCTCACACTCCGGTGGGAAGGGACAGCCTTCCCCACCCAAGTCCCTGCCCCAACATGAAGCAGCCTCTCTGTGGCAGGGGTGTGCCCAGCCCCTCCCCATAGAATCCCCAGCTCTGCTCTGGGGAGTGGCCTGCAGGTTGGGCAGACACAGGGCTATTTACTCAGTGGCTTTGGAGATTATATATCAAAGAAACCTGAATCCCATTTGTAAGCAGGGCAAAGGTGTGTCTGAGGCAGCCTTTTTTCCCAGCTGGGGACAAAAATGATTAATCTGAAAAGGAGCAAAAAATAGGGGGAGAGGCCTGCGCTGGCCCAGTTTTTCCTGTCTGTCGTTTCTTCCTACTGGTCGGCCTTCTCCGCCCACGCTGCTCTTCTCCCTCTCACACCTGCTGCTGCCCCATGGGAAGAGCCCCCTGCGGAGCTGGAAGGGTTATTTGTCTTCCTCTTCCAGAGGTATCCGGGTGTGCTGTTTCCGGAGTCCCAAAGCACACATAGCCTCCCCTTCCTTCTGCCAGGGGAGAGAAGGACGTCAGGGAAGGAAACTGAACATTTTTAAATGCTAACCGCAGTAGGCCAAGTTGCTTTAGGTCTTTCCTGATACAAAGCCTGCTGGGGATGCACGCAGGAGTGCAAGCCCCAGCAGGACTGACTGAGACCCACTGAGGCACCAGGCTGCCTAGCAGCGTCCTTTTGCTGAACTGATGCTCTGGGTGTGCACAGTTCTAGGGACCCCTGAACTAAGTGATGCTGGTGGCCCAGGGTGCTGACTGGACCGGAGTAGAAAGGCCAACAGGAGTGAGAAGTCAGGAGTGAGGGGGCAACGGGTGGGACTGGCTTATGTTTCCTTTCACACCGGGGTAACTCAGCCCCCTCCCTCCCCTTCCACCAGTCAGCACATAGGAAGGAAAAGGAAAAGCAACTAGTACAGGATCAAGCCGGGACAACCTCGTGCCCTCACTTTTTCTAGGGTTTTAAAAAGGGCGATCACTCCGTCCACCACTTTTCTTGCTGCTGGGTCGAGTGGGAGATGGGGCATCTGCCCTCCCCCGCATCTCCAGTGTGAGGAAAGCCGTCTTGAGATACTCGGGGCACAGCCAGCTGTGGAGAGGGGTTGCCCTGTTCCCTTAGTCCTCAAGGCACTCACACACACACGCACGCACGCACACAAAATGAGGCGGCTCGGGGAATGTAGTTTGAAAACCACTAACAGCAAAAGCGGGCCAGGAGGCATCATCTGGGATGCTTTGGAAAAGCAGGGACTTGAACTAAAGCCACATGGGTAAGTTTAAGATTGAGGCTTTCTACAGACAGCACTGCTAGCTGCCAGAGCGACATTCTGACCACGAGCAAGCTTCTCCCTCAACAACCTGCAGACCTCAGCTCCACCTGCCCTCCACTGTTATCAGCTCCAGTGAGAATCCAGACCACCCCCTCTTGCCTTTTCCCTTTAGTCTGTAGCTGAGAAAACCAGCTCAGAGAGAGTCATGGCCGGGCAGACAGGGTTTAGTCTGTAGCTGAGAAAACCAGCTCAGAGAGTCATGGCCGGGCAGACAGGGGCTGCTCCCGGCCTGGCGGCTCCTGGCCACGCAGAAGAGTTCGGTCCGGTTCTGACCCAGCCTGCTCTTCTCGCTGCTCAGAGCCTCTGAGGAGCTGAGGCAGCATTTTTGACCATACTCTCTCTGAAGTGGGCTCCCTCTGATCTGGGGGGACACAAAACTGGCTAATTTCTGATTTGGGGGATTAGCTGGACATACTCTGTATCTCTGGCCCCCAGTACCTGGGGCCTCAAGGAAGGAACTGAGCCACCAGCACCAGCCTACAACCCACCACCCAGTCCTGGAAGGGGACAGCCCTGTGTGTACAGTGACCTTGAGGTGTGGGGACGTCTCATAGTTGTGGTTCCTGCCCCAACCTGAAGAGGGTAGGCGTGAGTTCACTAAATTTATCTAGCAGTAGCCACAACTTCCTGCCCCCGTAACAGTTCTCTTAAATTAAAACTTCTCTTAAGAGCTCTTTCCCTTGAACAAGTCATGGGAATAAAAGGCACAGCACAGAGATTATCATCAATGACACTGTAATAACGTTGTGTGGTGACAGATGGTAGCTGCCCTCGTGGTGAGCTCAGCATAAGAAATGGAGATGGTGAACCCCAGAAACTAATAGACATTCCATGTCCACTGTGCTCAAATTTTAAAAAAAATTCTAGAAAGAGCACTTCTCAGATCTTTTAGATGAGCCCTCCCAGGGTCAGCAAGGCAGGTAGACCTGAAGGTGAGGGCCCCCTGCTGGGAACTGTCTGACCGGAGCCTGCCTGAAAGACACTCAGATTACTTCTGTGGCCCCCGATTATTTCGCAGGAGCTTTGCCTGACAAAGGGGACCTGATGCACGACCCAGCCATGGATGAGGAGCTAGAACGGCTGTAAGTGTCAAGTGGG
Source organism: Mustela nigripes (assembly GCF_022355385.1). Lineage (NCBI taxonomy): Eukaryota > Metazoa > Chordata > Mammalia > Carnivora > Mustelidae > Mustela > Mustela nigripes. The sequence continues at coordinate 3,143,673 of NW_026739491.1, forward strand.
GAAATGCTGCCCCCTTGTGGGGGAGGCCATCTGTCCCTTGAACATGGCCATGCCTTGTTCTGGGTCACACAGCAAAATGTGTGCAACACGCCAGTCAGTCAGGGGTCTGGGCTCCAGCAGAGGCCTGAGGTGCTCTCTCTGAGTCCTTTGGGAATAGAGCCCATGGTTTCATCCAAATGCAAGAGCGAACGTGGAGGTCCAGGTCTTTAGACAGGAGGCCCCCAGCTGCCCTCTGGGCTTCTTCCCTCCTTCAGGCTGGCCCAGATCCCAGGCCTGGTCAACTCGGCCACTGCCAACCCAGAGGCCGGCTGCCTGCCTTCCCGGACCCCTCCCCGGGTTGGCTCTCCCTGGAGACCCCTCCATCACGGCCGCAAGGTGGAAGCAGAGAGCGATGGCTCCACTGAAGAGACGGACGAGTCTGAGACTTGAGGCATCTGAAGGGTCCTATCCACAGCACCTGTTTCCAGCTCCCACCCAGCCCTTGGGACTCCCACCCAACCTCCTCCCCCACCCCCATGCCATGCTGCCCTCTGCTGGCGAAAAGCCTGAATAACAGCCCAAGCCCAGAGACCAGCCAGAGGGGTTCCAGTATCATCTGCCAAGTCAAGCAGGGACCCTGAAAAGTAACAGTCTACTCTCCTTGGCCCTGTCAGCCTCTGCACTTTAGTCACGACCCAAGCTGACAGCAGACTGAGCAGAGGCCATCAGGAAAGTGACTTTTGCTGACAGTCCCCACCACGTAAGGGTGCTCTTCTCATAGCAACCTTGGGCAGGGGAGACCATGAATAACGGTGCAGGACCTCGTATGGCCAAGGGCGCCACCTGTGGTGCACGTGTAGGGTGGACATACACATGGTGGCCTTCTGCTGGAGGAAGAGCCACTGGCACGATAGGATGAAGGGCTGCAAGAAGACAAGTCCACTTCCAAAAACTGCTCCGAGCCCCCTCTGTGTCTAACAGTTCAACATGTTAAATGAATAAAGTCCCTTGTATCTGATAAGTGGTGAATCTAAAGCCACTAGACTGGGGAGGGGGTGAAGGGAAGGGGCGAGTTTGCACTTTTGGTGCCGAGTCCCGGCTCTTCTGGCAGGACTGGGAGGTGGGGGCCGGGGGGCCACTCAAGCCTGGACACCAGCATCAGATAATGAGCCAAGAGGGACTCCCCTCCTGCACAGGCCAGCAACCTTTCAAAGGTGCTCTCAGCTGGAATGGGCCTTCAGAAAACAAGTTCAGGGGGTTCAAGGCCAGGTTCGTAACTCTGAAGACCCTGGCCTCATACAGTTAGCACTGCAGTCTTCTAGCCAGAGTTTCTTTAAAATGTTTGCTAAGCCCCTGCTCAGGGTTGGGACAACGGGGATGCGGCTGTGAATGACAGGCCTGAGGAAGAGAAGCTTCCAGCCAAGACTGGAGGAAGGTAAAGACTGGTGGTCTTCAACTTCCTTGAATGGGCCAGGGGTCGTCCAGAAAGTAAAAGCCACCCAGAGACCCAAGCAGAACAGGCTGCCTCCTAGGATGGGGGTCACCACACTGGGCACACACATTCTCCTGGTCTCCTCTCTGCCCAGACCAGCCCCCCCCCTCCCCGACAGTTTCAGGAACTGGCTCCCCAAGGCCTGCAGAGCCAGGCCGGGGACTGGGATCTCCAGTCCCACTGAAGCCCCAAGCCCTGGAAACTCCCCAGGCCCACCATCAACTCCAGCTGCCGGCTGACTGACAGTGGTATAGAGATCCCGGTGGGCATCGCAATCACCTGGGGAGCTGGTTTACGATACAAGTGACCAAGTTCTGGCTTGGGGTGGCGGGGGCAGGCACAGAAATCTGGATTATCAACACTCCAGGTGATTCCAGAGCTGGAAGGCCCAGACCCGCACTTTGGAAATCGAGGGCTTAAAGCCCATGGCCCCTCTTTTCTAATCCTGTCTCCCAGATCAATGGTTTATCCCTGTACCCTGAGGACCCCTAAGGTAGCAGATATACTCCAGAGGCCTCTACTGGGGGAACAGATTACCAAGCTTGGGAGTTCTACACACACATTCTTTTCTCCCTAGATTTAAAAGGGTTCCATTAAGGCTGGAGATTTCATTAGTCTTTAAACTCCCCTGAGACACACACCCCAGTCAAGCCTCCTGTTGGGGTGAGGTGCGGGGCTGCTCGGCTGCTCGCCTGCCCACAGCAGTACGGCTCACTGGAGGAGTCAAATGGCCAACTAATACCAGCTCTTTCCTCCGCGTGCAACAGGGTGGTGAGGTCGAGGCTGCACTGGACCTCGCGGCAGCACAGGGCCGAGGAGCCAGGGGCCTTTGGTTTTCAGAGAAGAGACAAGCTGGAGGCCCCGGAGAGCATGCCCTCCGCTTCAGCACCATCGCCCTACCCATGTCGGTGGGAGCCCAGAGAGTGAGCCAGGGGCCTGCACTGGGCAGGGAGACGGGATCCAGAAAGGACACGACTTCACTCAGACCAAGAGCGGCCCAGGGCCCTGCCAAGGATTTATTTGACACCACTCCGTTTCAATACAAACAGTCCAGAAAGAAAGTCAAGTCCCTTTGGGGGAGGGGGCAAGGGAAGAATGGTCTGTGTGGCTTAGGAGCCCATCCCCTGTCCCCCAGTGGGCAGGGTGGGCCCAAACAGGCAGCACAGCAGGGGGAGAGGGCACCGGGGATGACACAGTGCACGGCCAGGGGACAAGGCCTGCAATTCTTTCGGTTTCTCACGCTCTCACTAGGGGGGATGCTGTCCAGGCCCCCCTTAAGACCAGGATGATACAGAAGAAAGCTGAGCCCCCAAAGCCTGCTTCTGTCCCTCATGCCCTCTGGTTCCTTGGCCAGCATTACACTCACAGCATCCAGAGCAGGGCACAGGGCAGATGAGACCCAGCATGGCCACCAAGCAGGGGAAGAAGGGACAGAGGGGCCTGTGCTCCACACCGGGTGGGATGGAAGGACTCCGAGACACTCAGGAGCAGCATCCCTCAAGTGATCACTGTAAAAAGGGGTGGTGAGACAGGACACGACCACTCGGGCCTCCAGTCTGATCCCAAGTAAAACCTTTAGGTACTGGGTCAAGTTTCTAGCCCTTAATAAGGCCCGGACGAAGGTCCTTCCCCTCCCCTGCCATCTCCTGGCAGCAGAAGAGGCCACTGGAGCAGCAAGAGCAGCAAGTCCAGAGCCTCCCTCCCCTGGGGGCTGGTCCACAACAGAACTCTTTCTAGACCTGCCCATGGGTTCCAGAGGAGGGGGGCCAAACCCCGGACAACCTGGAAGGATCCTAGAGCTGGCAAAAAAGCCTTATATGTCTCACTTTCCCTACTTGGGGGAGGGATGGACCCAGCAGAAGTTCGCCTGAGGGAACTCCTCCCCTCGCTCCCAGCGTGGCCAGACAAGGGAGCAGCAGCTTGGTTTGGGGGGGGGGGGGGGGGGGCAAAAGGGGGGGGGGGGCACCGGGGGGGGGGGGGGGGGGGGGGGGGGGGGGGGGGGGGGCAGGATCAAAGGACAGTGTCTAGCACATGGGCCAGGTGGTGTGAGGGGAGGAGAATTAGAGGGCTCAGTCTACAGGCAGAGGTCAAGGCTGGAACTGCCCATCCCCACTCACCCGAGATACTCAAAAGCCACCCAACTCACACACAACACATAAAGTAACAATTCCTCCCCAGCTTCCACAAGGCAAGCGCCCCTGGCCTTGGAATCATGGGGGTTTTGCAGCTATTGCCACCATATGCTTGAGCCGTGGCGCCTGGATCAGTAGGAACCATAGCGATCCTGGACATGGGGGAAGAAGAAAACAAAGTCCAAGCCCCTCGCTGGCAGCAGCACCCCCACCACTCTGGCAGGACTAGGGTACCCCGGGGATCGCGCTCCAATCTCACTAGGGCAGAGAGATCTCTGTGACTCAGGGAAGGGGCTGTGGCCAGATCCCAAGGGGGAAGCCCTGCCTGATCTTGAAGCTGGGGAGGCAGGAGAAAGAAGGGGAAGGTGACAAGGCCGGAGAAACCAGTGCAGGCACGGCATCCTCTCAGGGAGCGGCCCAGGCCCGGCACCCAGCTCAAAGGAGAGAAGCTGCCCCTCCAGGAAAAGAAAAAACTCTTTTTTGGGCTCAGGAGCTGGCCAGCCGCAGTGTCTGAAAGTGGTAAAGGCCAACCTCCCAGGACGACTCTCTGTGGCTTTACCCTCCTGCCACAGGCCCAAGAGCCCCAGCCTCACCTGCAAAGAGTTCATCACACCATTGGCCAGCACAGCCATCTTCCCGGCCACAGACTTGACACCCTGCTTAAACTGGGCAATGTCCGCCGTGGGGAGCACGTTGCCCAAAGATACGCTACCTGTAAAGGCAAGGGAAAGGGGGGCTTAGAGCCCTGAGGGCAGCACTTCCCAGCCCACAGGCCCTTCCAGTCCCGCTCACGGGCCAGGCCCAGTGTGCACCTTACCCGTGCAGCCCTACCTGCTCCATGAGTCCCATCCACGTCCCCAAAGAGGTCAGAAGAGCTGATGGCACTGCTTCCTGAGAGCTGCTGGAGTCGAGACCGGGCTTCGTGCTGTGGTGAGGAAAGAGGAAGGCCTAGGGAATGTTTTGGCCGAAGACTCAAAAACTCCTTATCCGCCGAGACCACTCGGTGCTAAAGCCCAAAGCAACCACAAGTAGGAAGCTCCCACCCCACCTGCTGCCTCCAGGCTCAGAACCAACAACTCCACTTACCTCAGCATCCACCTCCCTCCCGAAGAACATGTCCGATGAGATGGCTTTGGCTCCTGCAAATTTCTGGCGCGCTTCGCTGGACTCGAGGCCTGAGCTCCGGCTTTCCACCTCCCTTCTGTTTGTGACTCTGCGGGGTGGATGTGGGATACCTCTGATCCTTCCCATTACCATTGGAGCCCAGTCGTACTAATCCCATTACTAACAGAGACTGCAAACAGTGCCAGTGGCCTCCCGCGCTGCTCACTGTGGCCCCATCTGGCTGTGGCCCTGGGACTCATGGACCCTCTTTCCTGGACGAGATCCCTCTCTTCCCCACACTGAAGCCGGGGCACAAGAGAGCTTATGGTGCCTCTGCCAGGCCGCACAGACATGCAGTTTAGAGGGGACCAATCTTCTGCCCCAAACTTCTAGAGCGTCATCAAAGTCTAGGACATCGATACATCACTACTGCCAGTCTCCTCCAAATGACGACTGACCTAACACTAGGGTGACCATATGACTCTGTCCATCTGAGTTTATACCTACTCTTCTGGCATTTTCACCCTCAAAAGCCTCCCAGTGTGGACATAAGTGTCTGGTCACTCCCATCTCCCACTGACATGCACAGACCCTGGCCTAGGTGCTTTGTAAGTTTCGTTACATTTAATTCTTCCAGGGACCCTGTGAAGTCACTACTTATGTCCCTATTTTACAAATGATTTGCAAGCCATTCATCAGTTAAATCTTGCCCAGATTATAATAAGCTTAAAAAGAAAAAAGAAAAAAAAAAGTAACATGGTGACCAGAGACCCATAAATCCGGGTGGTCAGGATTAAAGCATAAAATCAGGACCCTCACACCAGAGAAACAGACCCTGAACTAAAGAAGCTGCTAAGCCTTCTGTGACGACAAAGCACAGCTCAAACCAAAGCCTGATTCCCGTACCACCTGACAGCCACCAGCCACAAGTGGCTAAACTTACTAATATTAAATTAAAAACCCAGCTCCTCAGCCGCACCAGCCACGGGTGAAGAGCTCAGGAGCCTCCCCGACCCCGCCACCTGGCAGAGAGCAGGTACACAGCACATTCCCGTCCCAGGAAAATCCTGCTGGGCGGTGCTGCCCTAGCCCACTCCACCTTTCTGAAAGAGGCCGGATGCTGGAGATGGTCACTTCTGGCTTCTTCTCCTCCGTCCGGTCCATGCCCCAGGCGGCATCCGAATCCCACCGGGAACTGAAACTTTCCCCCAAGGAGAAGGGGTTGTCCTTGTACCTGGTGAGTCGGAAGAGTGGCTCAGAAAAGTTTGATGAGGAACATGGTGGCCAAGTCTGCACCCCAACAACAGCCTTACTTCGGGGGTCCAGAGGCGAAAGTACCAACATCATCAAACAAGTCGAGCTGCGAGCGGGAGGATTTTGCACTCACGGGCGTTTCCTGCTCGATCACCTGCATCTCAGACAGCACCGAGTGAGAGACGGAGCTGTGGGGACAAGCAGAGCCGCCCAAGAGCAGCTGTGAGCGGCGGTGCACCACTGGAGAGTCCTCTCCCCGGGCCTGAGCCCCAGGCTGGGCCAGACCCCGCAGGGAGCGCTCGGGGCCACGCACAGCCAGAGGACACCCTTGACTGTCCGCACGTCGGCTATTCTCTCAAAGCAGGCCTTCCCTGGCAAAGGACTGTTCGTCCGCCTCTTACTTTAATGACGTGCATCAAACAGTAGTGCTCTCAGTCCTTAAAAACAACTCAACAGGCTTGCTGCACCGCGGGCCACATCGTTTGCCAAGATTGACATGTCCACACGGAAAAGATGCACAAATGCCCCAGAACCAGGAAACGGAGTCTAGTGGAATCAAAGACGAATTCTAGACTTTCGATCTCCCTTAAAAACAGAATACTGGACGGCAATCCTGGCGATAGTGAGCTTGTGAGCTCCGCCAGTGGTCTGATTTACTGAAGTGCGGCACCGCCGCGCAGAAGGTATTACTATGTCTTTCTGCAGGTGAGAAAATGGACTCCGAGCAGCTCAGCAACTTGCCTAAAGCCCACACATCTTATAACTGGCACAACTAGAGGCTGAACACAGAACTATTGATTCCAAATTCAGTATTTTGTGCCTTTATCCTCTACTTCTCTGAAAGAAGATAAGGCTGGCTATTTCTGCTTAATCTTTTCAGAGCACGTGCCAGCTGGATTTAAGTAACTCCATTTCCTTCCATGTGCTGCTTGTATAACACACAGCTAATCAGGGAAACATCACATTTTAAGCCCAGAAAGGACTTTAGTTCTCTTTTTTTTGCAATGCAATAGAATCTTTAACTTAAATCCAGACTACCCTACTTAAAACCCTACTGTACAACATTCATCTTCAGGGTTCTGCCAGCTGAAAGCTGTAGATATTTTGTAATGAGTTTAAGTGAAATTAATCCTTAAGATGCCTCTGTGGAGGAAGACACAGGAGGAGAGCGAGGCACCAAGAATTAGCACCACTCGCCCAACGCTGCCTCTTCACCGGGAGACCGGACAGCAGCCCCAGGGCCCGGTGCTGTCCCACATTCTGGCTTTTAAGAGAGATCAAAAGTCTAGTACCACTGAAATCTCTAGATGCAAGCTCTTAGTGCAGAGCAAACAAAATGGGTAAGAGAACTGGTTTGTAGTCCTTGCTTTGTTTTTAAGAAAACCACAGCAACATAAGCCCAGTGGTCCTGAAACAGGAAGAATATTGTTGACGCAAAGAGCATTTGTCTAGGGGCATTTCTCGGTGTTATCGTGCCTGGCAGCAATGGTGTTTAGTGGACAAGGATTAGGGATGCTAAGAGCCTTGCAATTCTCAGGGAAGTCTTAAAAAATAAAGTCTTAAAAACTCATAAAAAATAAGGAAACGTCCCACCAAAGTGCTGTCAGTACCCCATTAAGCAACATCATCCTACCCTCTTGGGAGTATCGAAAAAGCACCCAATTCTATTTCTTTCATTTGACAAACACAATGAGCACAGACCTACTCTGTGACAAGCACTATACTAGGCACTTTCAGACAATTAGCAAAGCCATCTATCTGTTTAGCCTCGGGGAAGACTGAGCCTCAAAACCCAAACTGCTGGGAAGAATTTGCAGTGGCTCCCAGGAGAACGGTGACATTTCTCTGCCACACCCCAGAGCTAAGTCTCACCTGCGGGACACCAAGCCCATGCCCAACCTCTCTGCCTGTTCTCGCTTCTTCCCTTCCAGATTCTGTAGCTTCTTCTCCTCCTTCTTACGGTCAATTTGGAGCTCCTGGTAGGCCAGGCGCATAGAGGCAACCCTTGGGAGGAATAAACGTGTCAGAGGCCGGCTCACGTCCTCACCGTCCCACCAGCCACCCAATCCCCGTGAGCTGAGGCCGCTTGGGGAACGCTCACATGGACTCCTCGGCCTGCTTCTTGGCATCAGCTGCCTGCTGCTCACGGAGCTTCTCTGCCACCTGGGCCTGCCGCTCGATCTCACTGAAGCTCTGGCTGCTCACCTTCTGGGCCCCGAGGCCTTTCTTGGCACCCAGCTGGGAGGAGAAGGATGGGAGGGAGGCCTTGCCAACAACCACAACTCTTCTGCTCCCTCCCAAGCATGGGTCCTCTAGCCATACCACCAAAGGAAGCATTCCTTCTTAACAATTAGGGTAAAAGAACAGGGAGCCCAGCCGGCATGCTCAAGAAGGAGAACAGCGGCTCTGCTGGAGTTGGGCACAAGGTGGCTCTCCCTGTGCACAGCAGAGGCCTCAGGGCCTGCGAACAGCAGGTAATGCTGACCAGGACCGGTCTGTGCCAGGCCCCTGATGCGCACAATCACACTGACTCTTCCCTGGGCCCCCTTAAAGAGAAGCATCTGGACAGCCCTTTCATAGTCAGGGTTCATAAAAGTACATCTGCCAAAGTCACAGAGCCAATAAGCGGCAGGGTCAGGGGTGCATCCAGGTTGTCTAGCACTAGCTCCTAACCACCACCACACTGCCTCTCTCCACCTACCCCTTTCTTAGCTCCTGCTGGCTTCTTCTTGCCAATGAGGGAGGTTCTCGGTTCTGTGTAAGAAAGAAGATGGGGCATGAGTGAAGACAAAGGGAGGTCAGAGGTGGCGGCTCTGTGGAGTCCACACTGTGCAGCTTCTGGGCAAGAGCTTCTACAAAGAACTGCTTCAGGCAGAGGAAGGCAAGGCTGCTTGCCACCCACCAGCCCCAACCAATGGCACTGGCAGAGTCCAAGCCAAGGACAGACAGACAAAGTTAGGCGAGGCTCCCAACTCCCAGCACACTGAGATAAGAATCTAGACCCAAAGCACCAGAGACTGTCACAGTCCCTGAACCAACACGAGGACCGCTAGGCAGGGTTAGGCAGGCTGGTTAAATACCAGCCTCAGCTCCTATAGCAGGGAGCTGACATGCAAGGGGCTGGGCTCCCCAAGCAGCTGTTGGTTACCTCTGGCAGGAAGGGCCCCTTTAGGTGACAGACACATGGACTCTAGAGAGAAAGACTTATGACTAACAAGGGGTCCACCCCAGAGCCTCAATACAGCTCCTGAGCCCAGAGGCCAAAGTTCTCCACAGAGGCCTCTTAAGAGCCTCACTTCAGACCAAACCATGCCAGCCTTCGCATGGGCTCAGTTTTAGTCATTTGCTAGGCTCCTGCCCCAACCCCCAAGGGTCAACAGAACCACCAAGGTCAGCAAACACTGTTCTAATGCTGAGCCAAAACTAAAGAACACTAAGGAAAGTAATAAAAGAACCGAAAGGCCAGAGACAGGCTGAGAAAGGACAGTGTTGCCTCCAGGTGTGAGAGCTGCATGCCCGTCCCATGAAACGGACCAGATACGCCAATCTGCCCTCAGACTCCAGGGTTAGGTGTCCAGTCTCATACTGGCCTCCCCACACTTCGGCTAGACCCAGCTCCACATTCGGAGGCAGACCCCAGGTCTTGTCCACCAGCTACCCACTTTATCAACTCAAAGTCCTTGCACCTAATGCTGCAGCCACAAACCCAGTCCCAGTCCCCACTCCCGAGAGGTCAGATGCTCAATCTCATGACCTCAGTCCACACGACCAGGCAAGAACAAACCCGAAAAGAGTCCTGGAGGCCCACCCTCTCCCAGTCACCCTGCACCTGCCAGGCGGCATACTGACCCAGAGAGGCTTTGGGTGAGGTGCCAAGCAGGTCCATGTTGGGGCCCTGTTCCGGCTCTGTGGATGCAATGGTGGGAGTTAGGTGTAAAGCACAACGCTTGCGGTGACTTTCCCTTACAGGAGGTGACAGGGATGAGTAGGGAACGCCCACTACGTCCTCCAAGAGACTGAGAAGAATCTTAACCCACCGAGAAACACAGGAACACCCCCCCCACACACATTCCAATCCTCTTGGTCCGATGTCCCCTTCCTAGGCCCAAGTCCTCTACCAATGCCAGGGCACCTGGTTGAAATCTGGACTGAACTCACGTGCCAGGCTACTGATCTCTGCAGAAGGGGCTAGCTGCTGCGTCTCTGCTGGGTCTGGGGCTGGTACTTTCCAGGCAGGGGGCTGAAAAACAAGCCAGATCACAGAAGCTTGAATGAGCCACTCCTCCTGACAAGGAGTGCCAAGAACCCATAGGTACCTTGTGGGGACGAGGCGCTCCTCAAGCCCATACGAAAAGAAGACTGGAGGCCAGTGAGTAAAAGCATAGCTGCTATTGCCAATGGAAGAAAGAAACCAGAAATTCACAGCTACCTCCAGCCTCCAGGACTCACTTAGAGCCAGAGTTCATTGCCCTAATTTCACAACAACTAACAACTATTGGGCACTTACCACCTGCCAAGCACAAGTCTAAAGGCCTTTCACATATAAATACACTTAATAAGGACAAACCCTGTGCAGCAGATAGAGCTCTTTTAGAGTCACAGGTTTTGACGGGTTAAATGACTTAGCCACCATCCTAGAAATGCTAAGAAAAGGAGCAGGAAATCAAACTAAGAATCTGAATTCAGCACCCAATGCCAGTAGACAGGAAACCTCCTGCCACAGGTGGGCTGCTGGGAGGGAATCCTTTCATTGTCCCCAACCACAGGAAGAACCCAGGAAAAGTTGTCTGGAGCTCCTGACACCTCCTGAGCTTTCAAAAAGCTTCTCTTCCTCCCTACTATCCCAGTTTATAGGGGTCCATTCCTAAGGATGGGCACAGTGCACACCTACTTATAGGAGGAGGAAACGTCTGGGTCTACCCAGCAGTGGGCCGCAGACACTCCCTCCTGAGGTCTCATACCAAGTGAATGGACTCCATGCCACATGATCACAGAAGGCATTGGCCTGGTAAGTAAGCCACCTGCCAGCAACAACCATGTGAAATACTCCTTGTGGGCACTCACTTGAGAGTGTTCCGTGAAGAAATCAGAGTCCTTCTTCTCCGGGGAGTGACTGGCAGCATTACTCATATTGTCTATCCAAAGCTAGAAGGAAGAGGACAGCCTTGAAACACAGGGCCCTGAATATTCCCACTCACCCCACTACCCCCGCCCTGGGGAACAGGCACTTACATCAGTGCCATGCCTCGCCAGGGCTGCACTCCCCAGCTGCCGGATCTTTTCCCGGTACATCTGGGCCGCTCGGCTATTATATTTCGTGTTGGCATCACTGGCTGTACATCCATGTTGGCGGAAGAAAGCTGTCTGGAGAGCAAGGAAGAGAGGAGTGCATGCTACAGGTGATTCCCCAGAGCAAAAGAGGCCCCCCTTGTAATAGAGGGTTAATATTTACATATGATAAAATACACCCTACTGACACCAGCAGTTCTTCACAGAGGCAAAGATCCCCAGCAATGCCTGTGAAAAAACAGCCTCCCATTCTCTGAGAGCTGACTGCACCTCAGCCCTCACTCGGCCCTGCCTGCAGACAGCATGCCATCCCCCCCTTGCCCATCCTTCATCCAGGCTCACGAGATCTGGATGACTGTGGAGGCCCCAACTACTCATTTAGCCTCTCCCCAAGAACATCTGTCCAGTTCAGTTTGAATCCGAAGCCCAGTTGAGAAAAACCAATTTCCAGGTTTAGAGAATAGTGTACAGTGTTGCTACAGACCAGAAAATCCTCTGAAAAGAGATAATGACAGGGCCTCCTAGGAAGACACTGTAAAGTTAGAACCCAAGCAGAAGAATGGGGGTGGGGAGGATGGTAAGAAGGAGCTTTACCGCATTGGCATTTCCGCCGACCTGCATACACCTCAGCTGGAACCAGTTCCAGTTGGAATCCAACTCTGTGGACCTGTGTGCAAGGGCTGCATGTCACCCACCAGGAGATACCAGGAGACGCTTCCTGGCAGACGCATACCTGTCATCTGGCCTCGGGCTGCAGTAGGCGCCCAGGAAACATTAATCAGCCACCACCCTATTTCCTCCACTTTACCTGGTCCATGAAAGGTTTGCTCTTCAATTATCTAGTCAAAAGAGTAGTAATTATTGTCCAGATCCGAAAGGAGATCGAATTCTCAAGCGCTCAAGCTTGGATTTGGCTTTCCCCTTAAGGACGTTCATAGTTCATAGTCTTGCTCCAGACATACTCGACCAAACTGATCAGCAACAAGATCAATGCAGCTAACTTTTCCCTGAAACTAATACTCGGAGTGTCAAGTTTAACCAACAGGAAAGAAGGAAATTTTAACCTATACGCGGACACAAGCCGCCTATGTGGCAAGGGGCCCACCCAGAAGGCTCCCTCCCGTGGGCAGCCACTGGACCCCTCCCTGGCCAAGCGGTCCAATCGAGGCAGCGACTCTCCCTTACTAAGCCCACAGCCCTGGCCGGCCAGGTAAGCACAGTAGCCGCAAGAAGACCCCACCTGATGAAGCTGAGATGGACGCCCAGGGAGCGGTGCACCCCGGAACAGTCAATGCACAAGAAAACACCATACGTGATGCTGGCCCAACTCGGATTCTTGGCGCCACAGTCGAAGCAGGCCTGGGTGAAGGAGGCGATAAGCCAATGGTTAGGGGCCCCGAGTCGAGGCCGGATGCAGACACGCCAGGTAAACAGCCCACGTCCGCCCCTCTCCCTCCCTCACGCCCCAGGGGAGACAGGAAAATCCCTCCCCGCTAGCGCCGGACCCCACGCGCCTCCCGCTCGCGCACCTTGTTGGTCGGAATTCCGCGAAGCCGCTTGAAAAGAGTCTGGATTTCGGTCTTGCTCGGTTCCGCCGCCATTTTCTCTCCTTCCCAGACACCAGCGCGACCGACGGGTCCTGTCGCGGGCCAATCCGCAGCGCGGAAGGCGGGGCACCGAGGGGGCGCCCACAGCGCCCTCGCCAGCCGGGGGTGGGGCGATCTGTCCAAGATCTGGACCAATGAGCAGCGGCGGAACCGGAGCGGAGCCGGCGGCCGCCGCCGTCTCTACAATGGTCGCGGGACCCACGCCGCGACACGCCGGGGCCAATCCGCAACCAGGGCGGAGCGACGGCTCGTCGGCGGACCCAAACCTCGCGCGACCGCCACCGGACGCCCTGCCACCCCCGGCAGGTGGCGCAACCTCCCAGAAGGCCACGGCTGCGAGGCTGAGGGCAGGTGGCCAGGGGCCGCGGCTGGGGCAAGTTCCCGATGCATGAGTAATGATTAACAGTTCTACCCTGCACTCGGGATCTCACCGGCCTGAACGGGAAGACAAACGGGCTGGGCTCCTGTCCGGCCCAGAACTCAGTACCCAGCCACCAACCTTGGCGGGCTCACTCCAGGCCCAACCTTGAGTACCTCCCACCCCAGATTAAGGTCCCCAGAGCAGATACCAGCCAGAGCAGATAACCAAACTGGCCAACCTTTGCCCATGACACACTCTAGGCCCACAGACCTCCCCGCTCTGGAGTGCCTCTCTCCAGATGCTTTCTGCAGCCTGACAAAGGTGGACTATCAGAAAAGATGCACACAAGCCTGACGGTGTTGGGTTTTTTCTCCAAGTTTAATACACACTAGAATAAACAACAAAAGAGTGCCGCTAGCCCAGAACTACACTCACCCTAAGACCACCCCAGGAACCCCAAAACACTGAGACCAGGAACTGGGTCCACAGCTCCTGGGGAGACCCACCCATTCCTGGAGAGGCCCGGGCACCCCTGAGCCCTTCTGTCACCTCCTGACCTCCCCCATCTTCCCCCTCAGCCTAGACTCCGCCTTTCCCTACCAGTCCCTTTCTTGATGCAGGCCACTCCCCACCCTGGGCCCCAGGACTTCCTCCCTCCTCAATGGACAGAAGGGCAGCAAGGGGCACCATGGTCCAGGGCCTTCAGGTCCAGCTGTCCAAGAGAAGCAGGGCCCTGATGCAGGGTGGAGAAATGCTGCAGAAGGGCTGTCACAGGAGGTCAGGCCCCCACACACTCCACATAATTGGCCGGGTACAGACCAATGCGACCACTCTGCAGTTGGCCCTGGCACCAGCCCTGCTCATCCTCCTCGCTCATCTTCAGCAGCTCCTCCCCTGGGGAAAGGGGTTTCGTCATTGCCCATTGCCCTGGCCCAGCCCCGATCCTGCAACTGGGTCAAGGACTGAGGAGGGGGAGGAGGTAGTAGGAGAACGCAACTAGGAGAAGAGACATGCCTGAGGCGAAGAAAGGTCAAAGTCAGCAAGCACCCCACCCCAGACCCTGAATGCATCAAGCAGGCCCCAGCCGGTGACTTCCCCAGCCAGTGACTTTGAGAGATCAGAGAGGGCCCAGAGCAGACACTCTGATGCCTGGAGTCTGGACCCAGAGCAGCCTTGCAGAATCAGACAACTGGACTTGGGAAGCAAGCATCAGGCTTCCCTTTTCCACACCCCTGCTCAGGTTTTAAAGGAGTGGGGAGGGTGGCTGAAGCCTGGAAAGGAACAGGAAAGGGGTCCCTGCATACCTGCTCGGAAGCTCAGCTCATCAGCTTCCTGGCCAGCGTAGTCGTAGAGTGCCCGCACCCGCACCCCGGTGGCAGCCTTCCGGGTGTTCTCCTCGTCCGACCACTCCTCATCCTGCCCACCGCTACAGAGGGGAGACAGACAGTGGCAGGCTCAGGGCACAAGGACCACCATTAGTCAGAGAGTCTACGACCCAGGACAAAGGGTCCCCCTCTGGAAGAACCCTGGGAAAGGCAGGTGGAAAAGAACTTAAAGATCCTGGTCTGACCTCTGCCATTTGTACCCGTGAGCCTGGCACGCTTCCCACCACCCAGGGCGGACATGAGCACTAGATGAGCACGAATGCAGGCACCGGCGGGTGAGGCTAAGCCACCATGAACACTGGCATCATGACAACTACTAAGCAGGGCCTGAGGCTCCTGGCACCAATTTGCAACCCAGTTCAGGTGTAAGGGGAATGAAGAGAAGGAGACAGAGGGCAAGAGGGCAGGACAGGGGCCCAGCTTTTTCCTCCCCACAGCCAGGTTCCTGGCTCTCACCCTGGGGACCCCGGGGACTGGGGTGGGGGTGCAGCGCCATCTCTTGTGGGCACGATGCTGGTCAGAGTAACCTCATCAGGGCTCCGGCCTCCCTTCTCCTTCCTGCTAATTGTCCTCTGTGTATCCAAGGACCACTCCTGTGGGGACAGTGCTGAGGGTCAGGCTGGGTTGCAGGCTGTGGTGGTAGCCAGAGCCATTCAGACCTTCACCTACCTCCTCCGGAGCCCCAGCCTCCCTCCTGCGGTCCAGGCTGAGCCCGCAGCCCCTTCCAGCCCCGGGCAGCCCGGAACACTGACCTCGAACTGTGGCCAGTTCATGGCCATGCCCGGCCCGTGGGTGCTGCGCCACCAGTGCAAATCCTCCTCATCGCTGACTGCCTCAATGCCCTGATGCAGATCTCGGTGGAGTTCATGGAACCTGAAGCCCAAGGCACCACTTCAACCTGGGGAGCCCGGAGCCCCAGTACCCCCCTGAAACTCATTCCACCTGGCCAGAGCCTGGGAGAGACAGAGCAGACCCAGCTGTACCCCCAGACCTCCAGGCCCCCCTCGCAGGCCACACCTCTCGCTGCTGGAGAGGTCGAGGTGCTGGTGCAAGGTGAGCAGCATATCCTTGAAGAAGAGAAGCCGCTGGCGCTCGGCCGCCTGGCAGCTCTCAAAGGCCTGCTCCATGTCCTCCATGTAGCGCGGGGTGTAGCGATGCAGCTCCGCCAGTGTCTGCTCGTAGTGGCTTTTCATCTGCGTGGGGCAGGAGGGGCCTGGTGAGGACCAGACCTGCTTCCACTCGGGACACCACTCACATTTACAGAGCACGGCCCGGGGAGCGAGACCCCTGGCCGGGCACTAGCGGCCATTAAGCTGCAGACCCAGCTCCGGCCATCCAAGACCCCAGCTGCCGAACAGGCCAGGGGACAACCTGGGCACAGCCACTTTAAGGGTCTGGGGAGTGAGGATGGAGGGTGAGATGAGGTCCACCTCGAGGAGCGAGGAGCGGGGAGAAATCAGAACAGGCTTCATGGAGGAGGTGGAAACTGAGCAGAGGACAGGCAGGGCGGGAGGACAGGGCGCTCTAGCAGGGCAGGCAATGTGAGAGCTTGTGGTTGGGGGCAGGCACAGCAGAAGGAACGGAGCTGGAAGGTCTCCTCAACCCTGAGACCCTCCCAACGCCTGAAACGGAACCATTTCTTTCCCGGGGAAAGCATCAGGTTTCTCTGGCTCCTCTCTTAAATGAGGGTCTGGAGAGCAGGTAGCCCATGACGATGAGGGCGGCAGAGCGTGGGGCCAGGGAGAGAGAGGGCTCCCGCTACCTTCTCGGCCTCCCGGGCGCAGCGTTCCACCCGCTCCTGCAGTTTGCGCAGCTGCTCCTGCGACACGGCGCTGTCGGCCTTCGCGTGGCTCTCCCGAGTCTGCGCCGTCTTCTCCTCCTTCCGTGCAGCATGGTAGCTCTTCTTGGAAGCCTCAACCTGGCACGCACGGCGACAAATGTGGACCCTGCGACGCCGAGCCCCGCCCCCCCCCCCCCCCCCCCAGCCCAGGTGGGATTCAGGAAGGGACCGATCCTTCCCCAGCTCACCTCCTTCAGCCTCTTGAGCCAGGGCTTCTGGGCCTTGCGGAAGCCGTCCTCGGCAGCCCGGCTCTCGCGGAAGCCCCCCAGCACAGGCCGGTGGAAGGCCCCCCGCTGCCAGGCGCGCACCCGCTCACTGTCCTGGCCCTGCAGCTTCTCGCGGACCTCCAGGTGCAGCGCGCTCAGCCTCTCGGCCGCGGTGAAGAAGGCGTGCCAGGCCTTCTCCAGCGTGCCGTACTGGGGGCCTGCAGGGAGGGGGGGAGGGGCTGGGACCCGGCCAGGGACACAGCCAGAAACAAGCCTCCCCTCCAGCCCCCCACACCCCAAGGTGCTGCCGTGGGGGCCAGGCCCAGTGGGCGGGGTGTGAAGAGGAACAAGGAAGAGGTCAGCGGCTACTTGTGGATATAGGACATTTCGTGGAATCCTTATCCACCACCATGGAAACTGTTACAATCAACATTTAACAGGCAAAAAGCAGCCCGGAAAAGTGAAGCTTATACCCAAAGCATTACAGCTACAAGTTAACGGCCCCAAACATTACAGCTGAGATGCAAACCCAACTCTGTGGCATGAACCACTACACTCTATTGCCTCAGAGGGAAGAACGAGCTTGGTTAGGATGGAAAGATCCCCAGCTCCCGAGTGGAAGGCCTAGGTTCAAGTTTCAGCACTTTCTAGCTGTGTGACCTCAGGCAAATCACTTAACCTCTCTGAACTTCTGGATTCCCCTCTAGAAAATGGGTAGTACAAGATCATCTCCACCACCGGGCTGTTAGAAGTATCAAAATAACTCACGACCATACTTTGCAAACTCTTAACAGCTAGGTTATTCTTAACAACTGCAAGAATAATCAGGAAGCTCTTCCCTGCTCAGTGGAAAGGCATACATGAAATCCTCAAATTTTCCATAAAAGGTGCAAAAAAGAAGCTCCCTCGCCTTGTCTCCCACACCCTCAGCGGCCCTCTGCTCCTGGGGAGGCCCAAGTGCCGGCTCACCCTTTTCCACAGTGCCCCTCCACTTGCGGGCCCAATCAGCCAGCTGCTGGGCATAGACCTTCTCAATGCGGGCACGCTCCTGGAAGCAGCTGACCAAGTCCCCGCATAGCCGATGCCCATCCTCCACCCGCTGCACGGTCCGCCTATAGTTGCCAGCCTGGGGCGGACAGGAGAAAGGCAGTGTCGCTGGGGAGAAGCCCCCTCCAGGGCTGGGGCTGACGGCTGGGCTCCTCCCGGGGACAGGTGGCTGAGCCCAGGCTGGCAGAGGGGGTGGGCATTTCAGTGCCACCTCCAATCCTAGGACCCAGCTGCTCACCTCCCAGAAACTGCCCTCCAGGGCCTCCCCTCCAGCGTCTTCCTCTGGAGCCATGGCGTTCCTGCAGCACGGAATGGTGGCGGATGGGTGCTGCGGAGGGCAGAGGAGTAAGCAGGGAAGCCAGATGTACATTTTTGGGGAAAGGAAAAGATCCTTTCCTATCCCTGGACTTACGCCTCACGGCTATCCTCACCACCCAGCGAACTGTCAGAGCTAGGACTTCACAGGTGGGGGATCTGGAAGGTCCCGGGAGGGGCTGGGATAGGGGAAAGGGTGGCCCCTTCAAAGCTCTTCCTTGGGCCTCAAGTCTACCCACCCCCTCCCCCACCCAGCCTCTTTCCACCTACCTGGGGCCTAGAGATCACTTTCGGGGGCCCGGATGTCCAACTCTCAAAGCTGCCACTGTGATTCTGCCTTGAAGCTGATGAAAGCAAGCCAAGGGGTGAGGGCAGGGATTTGGAGCGTCCAGGGCGGTGCCCAGCTCCCCCAATATAGCAACTGCTGTCAGAAGCGCCAGACTCCAGCCAGGAGAATGCCAGGCGGGTCACACGATCCAGCTGGGGATCAGGCTCAGGCGGCGGTGGGGGTGGATGGTGGGCAGAGGGCCCCAGGGCCCCCCCTTTCCCTGCTGCAGATGACAGGGGAGCATACCTGCCCATGCTGGGCCCCTCTGCCTTTCCCCGGACAACAAGACGACTCTTTACCAGACCAGGCCAAATCGGAGGGTGCCGGGCCACACTCCGGTGACTCCCTTTGCCCGAAAAAGCAGACTGGGAGCCAGGAGGCCTGAGTGCGATCTTGGCCAAGAAGCTTGAACAAGTGCTTTTACTGTCATCTCCTAAGGAAGCCTCGGCTCCCGGGTGAGGCGGAAATTCTGCCTCCTGGTCTTCTGTGCCCGGGCTGGTCTCAGACTCAAACCACGCAATAAGCAACAAATGTGAGGGGCCTGACAGTCACAAAGGGCATTCATCCTGTTCCACAGCATCCACTGAGGTCCCACAAACCTCCCCGGGGAATGAGTAGCTCAGCCCCGCCCTCAAAAAGCCCAGACTCTGGGGCAGCATGGGGGATTCCGACGGGCCACCAGCCAATTGTAAGAGTGTGCTCCAGAACCGTAGAGGAGGGCAAGGAGGATTCCAACCCCAGAGCCACCACCCTGGAGGCCAGAGAACACAGTGGCACGCGGCCACTCCCCTCCTGCCTCTTGGCAGTGGCTCAGCTGTCCCTACCCTAGCACTGACTCAAGCCCCTAGAAGGAAACCGCTTCCTCCTCTGAGCAAGCCCAAGGGACACTGCCGGACCCAGGAGGGCAGAGTGTGTGCCCGCTGTCCCAAAGCAGGGCTCTGTCACACTCCTCCCCTCCTGACAAGCTGACAAGCCACTATCCATCCTTCCAAACTCAAACTGAAGCATCTTCTCCAGAGTCTCCCAGACCCCATTCCTCCACCGCCATTCACACAGGCCCTTGTGAGCCCTCCGTCAGGCTAGATATTGTGTATTGCATTGGATCGTCACTGACGGGAGAGGATCTGTCCCCAGCCACTGACAGAGGGCGTCCCGTCCGTGTTTTTTCAGGCCCTGGAGCTGGTGGCTGAAGGAAGAAACACGACGTCCCCCTAAGGACCAGGAGACCTGCTGGCTATAGCAACAGTGAGAAAGCTTGGCCTGGGTGGGATGAAGCCCTAAGCTAATAGGAGACAGAGCTCAGGCCTGCCTTGGAGGGGCCTGGGGACAGAGCAGGAGAGGGACAGAGCTCAGGCCTGCCTTGGAGGGGCCTGGGGACAGAGCAGGAGAGGGACAGAGCTCAGGCCTGCCTTGGAGGGGCCTGGGG